>NC_045677.1:30776603-30784103 GCF_003331165.1 Xiphophorus hellerii
GCCCCTGGAGCTCTCCGGCTTTCCGGGCCCTATTTCGGGTCCCTATTTCGGGCTATAGTATGAGGTCAAAGCCCCTGGAGGTGTCCAGGGTTGGTGTAGTCAGTGCGTAGCCGGAGATCGGGCCCCGATTTGAGGCTAAAAGATGAGCTGAAAGGCCCCTGGAGCTCTCCGGCTTTCCGGGCCCTATTTCGGGTCCCTATTTGAGGCTGAAAGATGAGCTGAAAGCCCCCTGGAGCTCTCTGGCTTGCCGGGCCCTATTTCGGGTCCCTATTTCAGCCAGTCATGTAAGTGTCCGGGGGTCAAGGCCTGCAAAGCATTGCCCCGACCCCCTAAAAACAAACAGGGCTTCACCAGCGCCATTTGGATAGATAGGATTTGAAGACCTTACAGAAAAAAATCCCCCCGGAGGAATTACAACAGACCCCTGGGAGAAGAGCACATTTTTCGAAAAAATGACAAAGTGTTTTGATCCAGGGCCCTTCTACAGCTCAGATAAGGCCGATTAAGGGCCCCCTTTTTCGGCTTCTTCCAGCATTTTAAGCCGTTGTTTCCCCCGGATCTTCTCTCTGGTTCTCTGGATCTCCGAGGCAGCAACGCTGTGGGCTCTGGCCGGTCCGGTGAGTGAGTCTCCTCCTCGGTCCTTCTGGATGGGCCTGGTGCCTCTCTGGCTCGGCTCGGTTCGGAGCCCAGATCAGATTACCAGAGGTGGTGCGGGCCGGTCCGCGGGCCCCGTTGGCCGGGACTGGAACCTGGAAACCCCCCCCTGTCCCACCACCACCACCACACAATGAAGAGACATGACACATCCTGGTGCATTATTCAAAGTTTATTGTGAACTTTCTGCAGCTTCTTCTCCCATGCACTGGGCAAATCTGCGCCTCATCTCCGCCATTTGGCCGACATCCAGCTGCATCGCATAGAATCGGTCGGCCGTGCGGGTGTCGTGGCACATGACCCGGGCCATCTGCGTCCGGACATCACTGGAGTGGGTGTTCCTGCACTGTGAGGGGAGAGAGAGAGAGAGAGAGGGGGGCAGAGAGTCAGAGGGCGGGCAGGCAGGCAGGCAGGCAGGCAGGCAGGCAGGGGTCGGATGGCGGTTATGCTGCTTTCCTGGATAACTTACCATCGTTGCCACCGCGGTCCTGATGTCGGTAAGCGAGGGTCTCCCTGGCAGCAGCATCGCTGCCCACGCGTTCCTGGCGAACGCAGTGATGGTGTTCACGTGCTGATGGTTGGTATTGAAGAAGACCAGATCGCACTGCGGACGTAGCCGAGCCCGGATCTCCATCCACCGCTGGATCCAGCCCAGTTCCTCGTGGGTGAGAAAGACCTGAGCACATCCAAACACCCGGGCAGTCTTATGGTTCTTTACCTGAAGAAGGGCAGAGAAATGTTAAATGGCTGGCTGGCTGGCTGGCTGGCTGGCTGGAGCCTGGATGTATGGAGCCTGGATGGATGGATGGATGGATGGATGGATGGATGGATGCAGCAGCCTGGCTGCTCCATCCATCCATCCATCCATCCATCCATCCATCCATCCATCCAGCCATCCATCCATCCAGGCTCCAGCCAGCCAGCCAGCCAGCCAGCCAGCCAGCCAGGCTAGTGTTAGTGAGTGGGTGCAGACTTACATTGAGTACGACCCCCGGAGAGGAAGAGACGGCCCCCCTCGCGGCCTCCAGGACCTCTTCGGTGGTAAGGTTGGTCATCACTCCGGCTCGATGGCCGTAGAGAGAAATAAGGTAAAGGCCGAAGAACCCGAACAGCAGGTGCCTCAGTCCCACGTCGTGCTTCTTTTGCGAGCAGCTCAGCAAGAGTTTGGGGATCCAGCCCCGACACTTTGCGATGCATCTGCGGAGAATTTCGGGCGTTACGGAGCGCTGTAGCTTCTCGGACTTGACCTTGATCTGCCGAAGCACCACCTTCGTTCCGATTTGGCACGTAGCCGACCTCAGAGCTCTCATCACGGACACGAGCTGCCGCTTGGACAGCCTGGAGCTTCTCGGAGGCGTCTCCATGAAGTATACGTGGAATTGGGTTGTGTTTACCAGGTAGACCTTAACGGTAGTTACGGCCTTCCGCTCCCGCTCGGTGAGTTCGGCGGGCCAGGCCATTATGCGTCCGGCGTCATCCAAGAAGCGCCAGGAGCCCAGCTCGGTCTTATCACGGCTCATGTAGCTGAGGAATGCAACAATTCGACCCATCTTTGACTTAACATTTTCAGCATGCTTTCGCGAGCGTACTGCCCCGGCCAGGTGCCGGCCGTACTCTTCTAGGTAGCCACGGATGACTGCAGGAAATGTACTCAGCCTACCCACCGTGCTCGAGGACGGGGCCTGCGGTTCTTCGTCCTCGACCTCCGGCACTCCGGTCGTCGTCGTCGCCGCCGAGTCCGCGGATGGCACGTCGTCGTCGTCGTCGTCGTCGCCGCCGGGAAGAAGACATGGCTCCGGCCGCTGTGTGGAGTCCGCCGCCGAGGTGGAACGTGGAGGGCTGGCGCTCGGTCCCTGCGAGGGAAGGGGAGAAGCAGGGGGGGGTGCGGCGGCGGCGGCGGCGGCGGCGTCGGCGGCTTCGCTGCCCCGTGAACCCTCCAGGTCCAACCTGGTGGCTAAAGGCGGGTCGGGACCCGAGGCCCGAAGTTCTCTCACCTGCCGCAGCGTTTTGCGCCACTGGAGCTTCCTCAAAAGGCGCTTCTTCTCCTTGGCACCCAGGTCACGGTGAGCGTCTTGGAGGTGCTGCGCCACCCTTGACCCGCCGTACGAGCAGCCGCCGACGGGGCACTTCATGCCGCGAACGCTCACTCGCCCTCTGGCAAACGCCAGCAGGATCCTTCGCTCCAGGGCGTTCCTGACGCTGTGAACGTCATCCAAGTGGCGTCGCAGGCGCCAAGACGGCCGGTGACATACAGGGCAGCGATTCTTAAACTTAGAAGGCGTCATCTTCACTCCGCGAGAGTCAGATAGCGAATAAGGGGGGGGCACATCCGCACATCCGGCTATATGTGCAGGCGGGTGGGCGTGCTTCCCCGATCAAGCCTAATTGGCGACACCTGGCCTCGTTCGACCCCGAAATCGGGGCCGGATCCCCGGGCGTGCTTCCCTCTAATCAAGCCCTAATTGGCGACACCTGCTCCCAATTCGGGGGGCGTCCAATCAGGGGAAGCTCCTGAGATTGGCTTCCAGTTAAGCCTAATTGGCAACACCTGGGCCTCGTTCGAACCCCGAAATCGGGGCCGGATCCCCGGGTAAACGCGTCCCGATAGCCGCGCGGCGATTCCCCGGAGGGCGGGAGGCCATGTTACGACTCTAAGACGGGTTAGGGAAAAGGCGGGTTAGGGAGCCCCGTCCTGCGGGCGAACGTCCGGCGGGGGGGGGGGACGGGGGGGACCAGGACCACCACCACCACCACCACCACCACCACCACCACCACCTGCTTCTCTTTGCCCTACCAGGGGCACGACCCGTCCGGGGCCGTGCGTGTCGGTGGGTGTAATCCGTGCTTAAGTGTGGGATGCCGCGGTTCGAAGGGAGCTCCAGCCAGCCTGGACCCCGCGGTTCGAAGGGAGCTCCAGCCAGCCTGGACCCCGCGGTTCGAAGGGAGCTCCAGCCAGCCTGGACCCCGCGGTTCGAAGGGAGCTCCAGCCAGCCTGGACCCCGCGGTTCGGAGGGAGCTCCAGCCAGCCTGGACCCCGCGGTTCGGAGGGAGCTCCAGCCAGCCTGGACCCCGCGGTTCGGAGGGAGCTCCAGCCAGCCTGGACCCCGCGGTTCGGAGGGAGCAGGAGGAGGGAGCTCCAGCCTGGATGGGTCTTAGCAGGGCCGGGGCAAAGTCAGGCTACAGCCCGCCTCGGGGGGCCCCGACGTCCCGCTAGGGTGATTTTTGACTTCCGTAAAAATGTTTAAAAATGCATTCCTCCGGGGGAAGCCGTATGTTGCCGGAAAGGCCAGAGTCTGGAGAATAAAACGGTGTGGTTCTCTGGTTCCTGGGACGCCCGCAGGCGGAATTAAAAATCAAAAACCCAAACCCTGGTCCAAGGGTTAGGGTAGGCACTTTCCCGGGCACCAGCGGCCTCGAGAGTAGGATCAATAGGCCCGGGAGAATGCCCCGATCACGCCTGTATCACTCCCATCATCCTGGGATAAAGTTGAATTTTCGGACTTCCAGAGAGGGCCCATGCAGCAGCCGGCCGTGTCCGCAGCGGCTCACTGTCCTCGGCCTAGGTGCCCCGGAGGCCCCGGTGATTTTTCCCACTTCCATAAAATTTTTTAAAAATGCATTTCCCCGGGGAAAGCCGCATATTGCCGGAAAGGCCAGAGTCCGGAGAACACTCTGGTGTGGTTCTCTGGTTCCTGGGACGCCCGCAGGCGGAATTAAAAATCAAAAACCCAAACCCTGGTCCAAGGGTTAGGGTAGGCACTTTCCCGGGCACCAGCGGCCTCGAGAGTAGGATCAATAGGCCCGGGAGAATGCCCCGATCACGCCTGTATCACTCCCATCATCCTGGGACAAAGTTGAATTTTCGGACTTCCAGAGAGGGCCCATGCAGCAGCCGGCGGTATCCGCAGCGGCTCACTGTCCTCGGCCTCGGCGCCCCGGAGGCCCCGGTGATTTTTCCCACTTCCATAAATTTTTTTAAAAATGCATTTCCCCGGGGAAAGCCGCATATTGCCGGAAAGGCCAGAGTCCGGAGAACACTCTGGTGTGGTTCTCTGGTTCCTGGGACGCCCGCAGGCGGAATTAAAAATCAAAAACCCAAACCCTGGTCCAAGGGTTAGGGTAGGCACTTTCCCGGGCACCAGCGGCCTCGAAAGTAGGATCAATAGGCCCGGGAGAATGCCCCGATCACGCCTGTATCACTCTCATCATCCTGGGACAAAGTTGAATTTTCGGACTTCCAGAGAGGGCCCATGAAGCAGCCGGCGGTGTCCGCAGCGGCTCACTGTCCTCGGCCTCGGCGCCCCGGAGGCCCCCGGTGATTTTTCCACTTCCATAAAATTTTTTAAAAATGCATTTCCCCGGGGAAAGCCGCATATTGCCGGAAAGGCCAGAGTCCAGAGAACACTCTGGTGTGGTCGAATCGTCTTTAAGTCGTTCACAGAAGCCGAGATAACCGTTCAAAGTTTGTCCAAAGCATTGCCGCCCGTGAAAAAAAAATCGACCCTTCACCCCGGCTCCGTCGATAGGTAGGATTTCAGGACCTTACGGAGAAAAACCCCACCGGCGGGATTATAGGAGCGAGTTCGGAAAGAGGGCTTGGAGCGGAAAAAGCCAAAGTTTTTCGATCCAGGCCGGTTCTAGGGGTCTACTGGAGCTAGGGTAAGGCGGATTTAGGCCCCTTTTTCGGCTTTTTTCCAGCATTTTAAGCCCTTTTTCCAGATTTTGTCTCCGGTTCTCTGGAAGTCTGGGGCGGTAAGGCAGCGGGCTCCGGCCGGTCCGGTGTGTCTCCTCGGTCCTTCTGAAGGGCCTGGGGCATCTCCGGCTCGGTTCTGAGCTCCTTGGAAGCGTGAAAGCTCGGTCGAAGGCGGGCAGGGCAAAGGCTGCAGACAGTGCTCTGTGGACGGCTTGGAGCTGTCCGAGGTGCTGGCTGGAGCTCTGAGCCCTGGCTGTGGGCTCCGGTCGGTCCGGTGTGTCTCCTCGGTCCTTCTGAAGGGCCTGGGGCATCTCCGGCTCGGTTGTGAGCTGCGTGAAAGCTCGGTCGAAGGCGGGCAGGGCAAAGGCTGCAGACAGTGCTCTGTGGACGGCTTGGAGCTGTCCGAGGTGCTGGCTGGAGCTCTGAGCCCTGGCTGTGGGCTCCGGTCGGTCCGGTGTGTCTCCTCGGTCCTTCTGAAGGGCCTGGGGCATCTCCGGCTCGGTTGTGAGCTGCGTGAAAGCTCGGTCGAAGGCGGGCAGGGCAAAGGCTGCAGACAGTGCTCTGTGGACGGCTTGGAGCTGTCCGAGGTGCTGGCTGGAGCTCTGAGCCCTGGCTGTGGGCTCCGGTCGGTCCGGTGTGTCTCCTCGGTCCTTCTGAAGGGCCTGGGGCATCTCCGGCTCGGTTGTGAGCTGCGTGAAAGCTCGGTCGAAGGCGGGCAGGGCAAAGGCTGCAGACAGTGCTCTGTGGACGGCTTGGAGCTGTCCGAGGTGCTGGCTGGAGCTCTGAGCCCTGGCTGTGGTGCGCACGGCCCCCTTGGTTCCATCACAGCTGCCCTCGGGGAGCTGAGGTGTTCCCTGGAGGTGGTACGCCCGGCTTTGGTTGCGGTGAAGCCCCGGTCCCCGGTGCGCACGGCCCCCTTGGTTCCATCACAGCTGCCCTCGGGCAGCTGAGGTGTTCCCTGGAGGTGGTACGCCCGGCTTTGGTTGCGGTGAAGCCCCCTGTCCCCGGTGCGCACGGCCCCCTTGGTTCCATCACAGCTGCCCTCGGGGAGCTGAGGTGTTCCCTGGAGGTGGTACGCCCGGCTTTGGTTGCGGTGAAGCCCCGGTCCCCGGTGCGCACGGCCCCCTTGGTTCCATCACAGCTGCCCTCGGGCAGCTGAGGTGTTTCCTGGAGGTGGTACGCCCGGCTTTGGTTGCGGTGAAGCCCCGGTCCCCGGTGCGCACGGCCCCCTTGGTTCCATCACAGCTGCCCTCGGGCAGCTGAGGTGTTCCCTGGAGGTGGTACGCCCGGCTTTGGTTGCGGTGAAGCCCCCTGTCCCCGGTGCGCACGGCCCCCTTGGTTCCATCACAGCTGCCCTCGGGCAGCTGAGGTGTTCCCTGGAGGTGGTACGCCCGGCTTTGGTTGCGGTGAAGCCCCCGGTCCCCGGTGCGCACGGCCCCCTTGGTTCCATCACAGCTGCCCTCGGGCAGCTGAGGTGTTCCCTGGAGGTGGTACGCCCGGCTCTGTGTTGCGTGGAAGCCCGGACTTGCGGTGTGCACGTGGCCGGTGTCTCCTCTGGCTTCCCCCGGGAAGCCGGAGGTCCACCGGTTCTCGGGCACCCTGCTTCGGTCCGTCTCTGTCCTCCGTAGTCGTGTGCATGCTGCCTCGGTGGACCATCCAGCTTCTCCCGAGAGAAGCTGGATGGTCCACGGGCCTTGTGTGCACTTCTGCGTTGGGAGGACAGGGACCTCGCTGGTTCAGCGAGATCTTTTAAAGTCCTATGACCTTACCAGGGTCACAGGGCTGAGAAAAACTCTAAGTCCTGCCTGCACTTAGTGCAATTTTTTGACTCAATTATAGCTGCCTTACCAGGGGAACAGAGCTGAGAAAAACTCTAAGTGCAGGCAGGACTCAGTGCAATTTTTTGACCCAATTATAGCTGCCTTACCAGGGGAACAGAGCTGAGAAAAACTCTAAGTGCAGGCAGGACTCAGTGCAATTTTTTGACTCAATTATAGCTGCCTTACCAGGGGAACAGAGCTGGAAAAATTTCTAAGTGTGGGATCTGCAATGGTTTGCAGATCCGGGGCACAATCGACGCTTCACCCCGGCTCCGTCGATAGGTAGGATTTCGGGACCTTATGCAGAAAAACCCCACCGGCGGGATTACAGGA
>NC_045677.1:30794103-30798394 GCF_003331165.1 Xiphophorus hellerii
CTACAGCTCAGATAAGGCCGATTAAGGGCCCCCTTTTTCGGCTTCTTCCAGCATTTTAAGCCGTTGTTTCCCCCGGATCTTCTCTCTGGTTCTCTGGATCTCCGAGGCAGCAACGCTGTGGGCTCTGGCCGGTCCGGTGAGTGAGTCTCCTCCTCGGTCCTTCTGGATGGGCCTGGTGCCTCTCTGGCTCGGCTCGGTTCGGAGCCCAGATCAGATTACCAGAGGTGGTGCGGGCCGGTCCGCGGGCCCCGTTGGCCGGGACTGGAACCTGGAAACCCCCCCCTGTCCCACCACCACCACCACACAATGAAGAGACATGACACATCCTGGTGCATTATTCAAAGTTTATTGTGAACTTTCTGCAGCTTCTTCTCCCATGCACTGGGCAAATCTGCGCCTCATCTCCGCCATTTGGCCGACATCCAGCTGCATCGCATAGAATCGGTCGGCCGTGCGGGTGTCGTGGCACATGACCCGGGCCATCTGCGTCCGGACATCACTGGAGTGGGTGTTCCTGCACTGTGAGGGGAGAGAGAGAGAGTCAGAGGGCGGGCAGGCAGGCAGGCAGGCAGGCAGGCAGGCAGGCAGGCAGGGGTCGGATGGCGGTTATGCTGCTTTCCTGGATAACTTACCATCGTTGCCACCGCGGTCCTGATGTCGGTAAGCGAGGGTCTCCCTGGCAGCAGCATCGCTGCCCACGCGTTCCTGGCGAACGCAGTGATGGTGTTCACGTGCTGATGGTTGGTATTGAAGAAGACCAGATCGCACTGCGGACGTAGCCGAGCCCGGATCTCCATCCACCGCTGGATCCAGCCCAGTTCCTCGTGGGTGAGAAAGACCTGAGCACATCCAAACACCCGGGCAGTCTTATGGTTCTTTACCTGAAGAAGGGCAGAGAAATGTTAAATGGCTGGCTGGCTGGCTGGCTGGCTGGCTGGAGCCTGGATGTATGGAGCCTGGATGGATGGATGGATGGATGGATGGATGGATGCAGCAGCCTGGCTGCTCCATCCATCCATCCATCCATCCATCCAGCCATCCATCCAGCCATCCATCCAGGCTCCAGCCAGCCAGCCAGCCAGCCAGCCAGCCAGGCTAGTGTTAGTGAGTGGGTGCAGACTTACATTGAGTACGACCCCCGGAGAGGAAGAGACGGCCCCGCTCGCGGCCTCCAGGACCTCTTCGGTGGTAAGGTTGGTCATCACTCCGGCTCGATGGCCGTAGAGAGAAATAAGGTAAAGGCCGAAGAACCCGAACAGCAGGTGCCTCAGTCCCACGTCGTGCTTCTTTTGCGAGCAGCTCAGCAAGAGTTTGGGGATCCAGCCCCGACACTTTGCGATGCATCTGCGGAGAATTTCGGGCGTTACGGAGCGCTGTAGCTTCTCGGACTTGACCTTGATCTGCCGAAGCACCACCTTCGTTCCGATTTGGCACGTAGCCGACCTCAGAGCTCTCATCACGGACACGAGCTGCCGCTTGGACAGCCTGGAGCTTCTCGGAGGCGTCTCCATGAAGTATACGTGGAATTGGGTTGTGTTTACCAGGTAGACCTTAACGGTAGTTACGGCCTTGCGCTCCCGCTCGGTGAGTTCGGCGGGCCAGGCCATTATGCGTCCGGCGTCATCCAAGAAGCGCCAGGAGCCCAGCTCGGTCTTATCACGGCTCATGTAGCTGAGGAATGCAACAATTCGACCCATCTTTGACTTAACATTTTCAGCATGCTTTCGCGAGCGTACTGCCCCGGCCAGGTGCCGGCCGTACTCTTCTAGGTAGCCACGGATGACTGCAGGAAATGTACTCAGCCTACCCACCGTGCTCGAGGACGGGGCCTGCGGTTCTTCGTCCTCGACCTCCGGCACTCCGGTCGTCGTCGTCGCCGCCGAGTCCGCGGATGGCACGTCGTCGTCGTCGTCGCCGCCGGGAAGAAGACATGGCTCCGGCCGCTGTGTGGAGTCCGCCGCCGAGGTGGAACGTGGAGGGCTGGCGCTCGGTCGGCCGGGAACAAGACATGGCTCCTCCAGCTCCTCCTCTGGCTCCGGCCGCTGCTGCTGCTGCTGCTGCGGGGAGTCCGTCGAGGTCGTACGGGGAGGGCTGGCGCTCGGTCCCTGCGAGGGAAGGGGAGAAGCAGGGGGGGGTGCGGCGGCGGCGGCGGCGGCGGCGTCGGCGGCGGCGTCGGCGGCTCCGCTGCCCCGTGAACCCTCCAGGTCCAACCTGGTGGCTAAAGGCGGGTCGGGACCCGAGGCCCGAAGTTCTCTCACCTGCCGCAGCGTTTTGCGCCACTGGAGCTTCCTCAAAAGGCGCTTCTTCTCCTTGGCACCCAGGTCACGGTGAGCGTCTTGGAGGTGCTGCGCCACCCTTGACCCGCCGTACGAGCAGCCGCCGACGGGGCACTTCATGCCGCGAACGCTCACTCGCCCTCTGGCAAACGCCAACAGGATCCTTCGCTCCAGGGCGTTCCTGACGCTGTGAACGTCATCCAAGTGGCGTCGCAGGCGCCAAGACGGCCGGTGACATACAGGGCAGCGATTCTTAAACTTAGAAGGCGTCATCTTCACTCCGCGAGAGTCAGATAGCGAATAAGGGGGGGGCACATCCGCACATCCGGCTATATGTGCAGGCGGGTGGGCGTGCTTCCCCGATCAAGCCTAATTGGCGACACCTGGCCTCGTTCGACCCCGAAATCGGGGCCGGATCCCCGGGCGTGCTTCCCTCTAATCAAGCCCTAATTGGCGACACCTGCTCCCAATTCGGGGGGCGTCCAATCAGGGGAAGCTCCTGAGATTGGCTTCCAGTTAAGCCTAATTGGCAACACCTGGGCCTCGTTCGAACCCCGAAATCGGGGCCGGATCCCCGGGTAAACGCGTCCCGATAGCCGCGCGGCGATTCCCCGGAGGGCGGGAGGCCATGTTACGACTCTAAGACGGGTTAGGGTAGGGTTAGGGTTGGGTTAGGGTTAGGGTAGGGTAAGGGTAGGGTAGGGTAGGGTTAGGGTTAGGGTTAGGGTTAGGGTTAGGGTAAGGGTTAGGGTTAGGGTTAGGGTTAGGGTAAGGGTTAGGGTAAGGGTTAGGGTAAGGGTTAGGGGTTAGGGTTAGGGTAAGGGTTAGGGTTAGGGTAGGGTAGGGTTAGGGTAAGGGTTAGGATATAGGATGAAAACCAGAAAAGTCGATGGTACACTCTCAATAACTCAAAAAGTATTTGAGGTAGGGGGCCCATACTGGGCCCAGAGGGGCCCATGGGGGGGACCCACATTCTATTAAAGTTTGGTGGGTGTGGCTCGTTCCGTTGACATAGCTGCCATTGACTCCCATACATTTGAAAAAAGGGTACACTCTCTATAACTCCCGAACCATAAGGTGTACAGTTACCAAACTCGGTGTGTATACATGTCTCGACCCCCTCCAGGTCTCCACCGAGTTTGGTGGCCCTGGCCCCTCCCCTTCCTATAGCTGCCATAGACTCCCATTGATTTTTCAAGTTTCGCTAGGAGCGTCGGATCGAGCTGGGAGTCGGTTTTCCGTGCTCAGGGCGTAGCCCTGAGTGCGGGGATGTGTGATATGCCAGGGTTGGTGGATGTGTGAAAATGGTGAAAATCGCACTAAGTGTTGTGAAAATAGGTACTTGTGGGAACCTTACCAGAGTGTGTTTTGGAGTGTCCCGAGTGCGTGGAGAGTGTTCCTGGGTGAAGTAAAATTGGAGTTGTTGGAGTGTCTTCCGTGCTCAGGGCGAAGCCCTGAGTGCGGCAGGTGCCTCGTCCGTGCTCAGGGCGTAGCCCTGAGTGCGGCCAGGGTGCATTGTCCGTGCGTTGTCCGTGCTCAGGGCGAAGCCCTGAGTGCGGCCAGTGTGCGTTGTCCGTGCTCAGGGCGAAGCCCTGAGTGCGGCCAGTGTTGGTGAAAATCCTGAAAATTGCACAAAGTGTTGTGAAAATATGTACTTTGGGGAACCTTACCAGAGTGTGTTTTGGAGTGTCCCGAGTGCCTGGAGAGTGTTCCTGGGTGTAGTAAAATTGGAGTTGTTGGAGTGTCTTCCGTGCTCAGGGCGAAGCCCTGAGTGCGGCAGGTGCCTCGTCCGTGCTCAGGGCGTAGCCGTGAGTGCGGCCAGTGTTGGTGAAAATCCTGAAAATTGCCCAAAGTGTTGTGAAAATAGGTACTTGTGGGAACCTTACCAGAGGGTAAGGGTTAGGGTTAGGGTTAGGGTTAGGGTTAGGGTTAGGGTTAGGGTTAGGGTTAGGGTTGGGTTAGGGTTAGGGTTAGGGTTAGGGTAGGGTTAGGGTTAGGGTTAGGTAAGGGTAAGG